>NW_027104527.1:0-2087 GCF_902728285.1 Clytia hemisphaerica | reverse complement strand
CACAATTTGGAGTAACCATTTGTCCAAGTTCTGTACATTTCATGCTGTATAGAAAAAGAAAAGAAAATCCAATGTACGCTCAAATCTTTTCCTAACACAGACAAAACAGCAAAACAGTGACCTTGAAGAGACTTTTTTTTTTTTTTACCATTTCTTTGAGTAACCCTTAGAGAGACTAGTAGGGAAGGTAAATTATAGCTATCTGCGTCTAAGTACAGTAGTAAGTAATTCATAGAATCCAAATGCCAATGACGGCTGAGTTTCCCTTTAGAGAGACTAGGGAATTAAAGCTATCTGCGTCTAAGTACAGTAGTAAGTAATTCATAGAATCCAAATGTCAATATTAGGATTGTTAGCTTTAGTTTAGACGGCTGACCTTCCAATTCATAGATAATCATTGTCAAATGGTCGCAGATCCCGTGAAAAAGTTTTTTAGAAGATACCACAGAGGAAAACCCCAAGAAATAAGTTGAGAACAGTAATAATTTTACTTGTTCTTATTATAAAGAAGAGACTTACCGACACAGACATTGTTAACCTCTTTGTATCCAGAGTTACAGGTACAGATGAACGAGTTTCCGTTATTGGTACATGCAGAATTGGCTTGACATGGGTTGTTGGCACATGGTACTGTTAGGAGAAATGAGAGAGAATAAAGTTATAAGAAGTATCAAGCAAATTTTTTTCAACGTTCAAGCAATTTCAAATGTCAGCTAGAGGCCCAGGCTACGTCATATGTTCCTTCGCTAAGAAAGTAAAACTACTACTCTTCAAGTAAGGCCTAAAAGCCTGGAACTGTCTATTCTTTAGAGCTAGATTATGACCTTTGATAATCGAACACTCTACCTGCAATGGCTTTTTTTTCTATTTATAGTAGGTACACACGAACAAATAGTACAATTTAAGGTTTCCAACCTCATGAAAAAATACCACTATCGTGGTCATATGGCCAGAAGGAAGGGTGTGCTATGGCTTACACCATAAAGCTCTTCTCAAAATAATATGTAACAAATAAGTTAAAAGAAATACTTACACACGCAGTCAATAGAGTTGGCGACGACAGATGGAACAAAATTGGTATTGCATGAACATGAGTACCCAGGCGAAGTCTGGATGTTTTGGCAGACTTTGTTGGCTCCAGGGCAACGCCCAACGGTACACTGTTGAAGAGCTATGTATGCAAAAAAAAGAGTAGAAATACAGTGGGTTTTCTTTTAACAGAACCTCTATTGTTCGAACCTTTCTATGATTTGAATTAATATCCAGCTCCCATCAAGGAGAGTTCGATGTAAAATGCTTTCTATCATTCGAAATCTCGTTTTTTTTGAACAAATAAGGCTTCTCGCTAGATTTGTCTCCTGAACCATTTTTTCTGTTCTGTTTTTGTCTTTTTATTTTTAAAATGATTTATAAACCAGTCCCCCCATAACTTGAACAAATTACATCTTTAGATTTCATATCTCAGAAAATTTATCTAATAAGTTTCGTCTAAGAAGTTTTAGTAAATAGAGACTTTCATACACCATAGGGGAAGATTTTGACCTATTTGATCAAGTTTATTTTAAAGGGCGACCCATAACGTCCGTTTGTCTTCCAAGATCAATAAGGTATAATAAATTTAAGTAAAGTACCTGAGTCGCATCTGAATGAACCAATAGTGTTAACACAGACTTGAGTACCGGCAGCACAATTGTGGAGAGGTAAACCATTTGCTCCAAGTTCTGTACATTCGTCAATGTCTGTATAGAAAAAGAGAAAAGAAAATCCAATGTACGCTCAAATCTTTTCCTAACACAGACAAAATCAGCAAAAAAGTGAACCTTGAAGAGACAATTTTGGGAAACTCTCTTAACTTTTTTAACCATTTCTTTGAGTAACCCTTAGAGGGACTAGTAGGGAAGGTAAATTATAGCTATCTGCGTCTAAGTACAGTAGTAAGTAATTCATAGAATCCAAATGCCAATGTTAGGATTGTTAGCTTTAGTTTAGACGGCTGACCTTCCAATTCATAGATAATCATTGTCAGATGGTCGTAGATCCCGTGAAAAAGTTTTTTAGAAGATACCACCGAGGAAAACCTCAAGAAA
>NW_027104526.1:0-4225 GCF_902728285.1 Clytia hemisphaerica | reverse complement strand
CATGAATTCCATATGTGACTAACGGACATTTCCACTGTTTAGCAGGCTAGAAGTCAAGCTTGAAAATAGGAATAAAACTTCTTTTGGTGTGGTAACTATCAGTGGGGGTCAAAGTTTCAAGAACCATATAAAACTTTTTCTCTTGACTTTCACTTGGTCAGAAATTGCAATTAATAGGCCCGTGACTAACGGACACAAAAATTAACATCTAAAATGGGACACTTTAACAAACAGCTGTAAAGTGCTGTTCCTAAAGCTACAGGTTGGGTTTTTTGCTTAAATTCACTAGAGGAAAGGTTGAATTTTATGTTTCAAAATTAATTTTGAAAAAAAATTGTCAAAGTAAGAAAATATGACAAAAATTGGGCAAAAAATGCTGTGACTAACGGACATTTAAAAACGTGACTAACGGACAAAACGGTTTTTTAATGATTCTGATGAGGCAATCCAACCATTCCTATATTTGGTGCTTTAGGGGTGAAATGTTATATCAATAGAATGACAAAAGCCTAAAAGAATAGAAGATTTCTCATTTTTCTCTGTGTGGTTCTCTGTCAAGTTCATAGATCCCGAAAATTTGAAATTTTGAAATATAAAGATCTGTGAGTTTTTATGGGTGTTTTTTGCACTGCATTGTTTCTTTCTCTGTTGAATCAGGACAAAGACAGACAAATTGGGTAAGGGTATTTTATTTATTTACTTTGGAAAAGGATTATTCTCCCTATTATGACAACTAGTCCGTTTGTCACGAAAATGTAAAATGCACACACAAAGAAAGGATTGACTATTTTAACATATATCTATGGGTAAAATGGGTAAATATAGTCAAAATAGCTTTAATAAGAACAAAATATATGGTTTTTTAAGCGAGTGCCGTCTATTATATTCTCTGAACTCTGAATTTTAAATCTATTTCGTGACTAACGGACAATTGCCATGTTACTACCAAAAACAACTTTTAGTGAAAAATACTTCATTTTTGGTAAATTTAACCTCAATTTGTTTGCAATAAGGTGTTAGAAACCAACCATTTTGAAAAAGTGATCTTATGAAAATTTCATCTCAGGTAGGATGATTTTCGTGACTAACGGACACTTCTTGATGAGCCTCTTTGAGCTACCCACTCAACCTTTAGGGCTAAAATTTTGCACTTATTTTATGGTCATAGTACTTCTGTTTTTAAGACAAAAATAAAAGAAACATGCAGCTTCCCTTGGCTTTCATTGGAACTTTTCTTCTTATCAGTGTGACTAACGGACAGTCGGGTAGGCATGCATAACAGCCAGAAAAAACCAAATAGGAGTTAAGCAAAGCAGATTTTGATTATTGATATGTTTTCTATAATGGTTTCAGTACTCTATCACAGATTTGTGTACTGATACAATCATATTTGGATGAAAAAAGTTTCTGGTAGGGTAGGGCGTCAACAGTCATTTTTGGGGCAAAGTCAGAAAATTCAAGATGTAGTGTTTTTTTATGAAAATTTAACCTATTGTGAGGCATTCTGCGCAATTTTTAAGGTCAGCAGTTCAAAATTGGCCGAACCCCCCTGGGGGTACTGATTCGCACTACAGGCAAAAATTGGAAAAAATGGCATTTTCTGGCCTTTTCAGGCCTGTAAATATGTCAAAACTATTGCAAATCTTATTTTTTTCACTTGCTGTACTAAATTTTATGAAGAAACAACAAAATAATCATATTAGATTGAAAATTGTGCCCATTAAAGCCCTAAACGAGCCGTTTTAAGCCAATTTTGGGTAGCAAAATGCTTTTTAAGGCCAATTTTGCAAGCTCATAAACTTTAAACTGATTGATTCACATATCTGAAAGTTTCAGAGATGGAAGTCTTCAATAAAGTCTTTTAGCAAAATGAATTTCAAGTTTTTCACTTTTTTTAAAAAATCATAATGGCGTCTTCAAAAATCGCTTTTTAGCAAAAAAAAATCATATTTCTCAAAAAATAGCATTTTTTAAGGCAAGCTTCTACAAACTGAGTTTAAATGCTGACTGAAACTTTTTTTGCAGTGATAGTATACTGGAGATACTCTAGGGGAATCAAAATCAGTTGGGTCTGGCATGCGTCGATGTCCGCCATTTTGGAAATAAAATTCCTGCTAAAGAGCCATTTTTCAGGCCAAAAACCCAAATTTGGACTGAAAAAATCTCTAAAATGTCAATAGACACGGGTCCAAATTTTCTTGCAGTGTTAGTATTCTGGAAATACTATAGGAAAATCAAAGTCATCTGGGCTTGGGATTTGGGTATATCCACCATTTTGGAATTGAAATTCCTGCTAAAACGCAATATTTCAATCAAAAATCCAAATTTTGACTCAAAAATCTTAAAAATGGCAATAAACATGAACGTAAAATCTTTTTGCAGTGATAGTCTTCAGGAAATACTCCAGGGAAATCAAAATCGTTTGGGTTTAGGATTTGGGTATATCCGCCATTATGGAATTGAAATATGTGTTAAAACTGGCTAAAATAGAACGTTTCAAGCAAAAACCCTGTTTTTGAATAAAAATTGCTCTAAAATGACAATAGACATGGACTCAAATTTTTTTGAAGTGATAGTATTCTTTGAACATTCCTGGGAAAACAAAATCATTTCAGTCTGAGATTTGTTTACATCCACCCTTATGGAAGTAAAATCTCTGTTAAAATGCTACATATTTCCATCCGATACATCATAATTGACTAAATATTTTGTATATTTATATTAAACAAAGAATGTGAATTTACAATCCTTTAATTTAGAAATACTAGTTGAAATAAATCATTCAAAAAATCCCATTTCACTGAACAATTCTTTATAGCCCACTTACATTTCCATTTTCAAGACTTGTTCCGTCAAAAAAAGATTGAATTTTAGCTTGAATATTATATACATTTTAAAACTGGCTTCAGTTTAAAAATTGCGGTCCCAGAAGCATCTTATACCTGAATAGTTTTTACCCCTAGAGTATTTACAGAACACTATCACTGCAAAAAGATTTTAGGTTCATGTCTATTGCCATATTAGAGCAGTTTTTAAGTCCATATGGGATTTTTGCTTAAAATGTTGCAATTTAGCCAGTTTTAGCACAGATTTCAATTCCATAATGGCGGATATACCCAAATCTTAAACCCAAATGATTTTGATTTTCCTGGAGTACTTCCAGAAGACTATCACTGCAAAAAGATTTTAGCTTCATGTCTCTTGCCATTTTTAAGATTTTTCGAGTCAAAACTTGGATTTTTGATTGAAATATTGCGTTCTAGCAGGAATTTCAATTTCAAAATGGTGGATATACCAAAATCCCAAGCCCAGATGACTTTGATTTTCCTGAAGTATTTCCAGAATAGTATCACTGCAAAAAAATTTGGACCCGTGTCTATTGACATTTTAGAGATTTTTTCAGTCCAAATTTGGGTTTTTGCCTGAAAAATGGCTCTTAGCAGGAATTTTATTTCCAAAATGGCGGACATAGACGCATGCCAGACCCAAATGATTTTGATTTCCCTGGAGTATCTCCAGTATACTATCACTGCAAAAAAAGTTTCAGTCAGCATTTAAACTCAGTTTGTAGAAGCTTGCCTTAAAAAATGCTATTTTTTGAGAAATATTATTTTTTTTGCTAAAAAGCGATTTTTGAAGACGCCATTATGATTTTTTGAAAAAAGTGAAAAACTTGAAATTCATTTTGCTTAAAGACTTTATTGAAGACTTCCATCTCTGAAAATTTCAGATATTTGAATCAATCAGTTTAAAGTTTATGAGCTTGCAAAATTGGCCTTAAAAAGCATTTTGCTACCCAAAATTGGCTTAAAACGGCTCGTTTAGGGCTCTAATGGGCACAATTTTCAATCCAATATGATTATTTTGTTGTTTCTTCATAAAATTTAGTACAGCAAGTGAAAAAAATAAGATTTGCAATAGTTTTGACATATTTACAGGCCTGAAAAGGCCAGAAAATGCCATTTTTTCCAATTTTTGCCTGTAGTGCGAATCAGTACCCCCAGGGGGTTCGGCCAATTTGAACTTTCGACCTTAAAAATTGCGCAGAATGCCTCACAATAGGTTAAATTCACAAAAAACACTACATCTTGAATTTTCTGACTTTGAATTTGACGCCCCCCCCTTTGCGCAGAATGCCTCACAATAGGTTAAATTTTCATAAAAAAACACTACGTCTTGAATTTTCTGACTTTGCCTCAAAAATGACTGTTGACGCCCTACCCTA